>NC_057797.1:483350135-483353156 GCF_018294505.1 Triticum aestivum
CCTCCCGATCAACAGGACCCCCGTTTCGACCGTAGGAGGTCCGTTTCCTCCGTTTTGCAGTACGCCACACCCCTCCCGATCAATAGGACCCCGTTCCGAACATAGGAGGTCTGTTTCATCTGTTTTGCGGTACGCCAGGCCTCGTTTCCATCGCCTGTTCCGTCCAAGCCCTCTCGATGAACACGACCACGCATTCTGTTCCGACCCAGCCGGTTGGCTCCCACGCGTTCCGTTGCCTCCCGATGAACATGGCGCATTCTGTTGCCTCCCCATGAACACGACACATTCCGTTGCCTCCCCATGAACACGATGACGATGATGTTTCTCCGTTCCGACCCAGCCATGTACATGAGCCCTGGCCGTACGTATGCGCGAGTAGGCGTTCGAGACCCCGCCCATATGTAAACATACGTGGTCGTATTTTCTTTCTTGCACCCTGGCCGCTGTACATATGTGTACATGCTACGTGCGCGCCTCTACTACGACACGTACGCGCCTCTACCACGACACGTGCGCGCCTCTACATCCACCAGTATATATGTACATACACATTCGCGACCAGAATGACAACGCTACGTACGCTTCGACCAGGTGGGTCTCGACTGTCCGACACTTCCTTGCGTGCGACGATGTAGCTGGTGGGTCCCAGCAGTCAGGGGGCGAATCATTTTTTCCCGGACGCACTTCCTTGCGTGCGAAGATGTAGCTCGTGGGTCCCAGCAGTCAGGGGGCGAATCATTTTTTTCACGAAATACGGTGGCCTGCCCGGTGGGTCCCCGCTCTAAGGTGGAGGAATAATTATTTTGCACGTAATAAGGAGGCACTTCCTTTGCAGCTGCCGTGGACCCAGCTGTCAGCCTCTCCACGTATAGTCCATGTCCGATTGAAGTCGTTCCTTGACCATGTTGACCACGCCGCGCCGAGAGCACCAGGGCGGTGGACGACGGCGAGGCCTAGGAAGGGGACAACGCGGAGCCGGGGAAGACGCGGCAGTGGATGCACACGCGGAGAGGAGTACGAGGGTTCACTGGTTCGGCTGCGCTGCCGTCACCGCAGAATAACAGGGGATGTGGGTGAGTGGAGGGATGGCCTGGCCAGCGGTGGGAGTAGTAGGGGCAGTGAGGCCTCCGTGGCAGCACAGCCGGCCACGGGAGGCAGGAGCAGGCGGAACGACCGGCGCTGCATTGGGCGACTAGAGCAAGAAGACTAGAGGTTGAAGAAGCACGATGGCCGTTGGATGGACATCGTACGGTCACTGTAGCTAGAATCGTTTATATTGACTAAGTTGACAAAGCCCTTGGTACGTCAACTTAGTAGGCCCACAGGTCAGCTTCCGAAATGGTGCGCCCCAGATGTCAGTGGGAGGAATCATTTTTTGGGCGGGTGAAGCTAGAATATCCGAGATTGAAGAAGAAGCACGGCATCCGTTGGATGGACATCCAACGGCCACTGCTGCTAGAACCGTGTGTTGACTATAAGTTGATAAAACCTTGCATATGTGTCAACTTTGTTTTTTAGGGGACGTGTCAACTTAGTAAGGGCAGAAGTGTGTGGCAGAGAACTTATAGCCCATTTGAGATTTGTAAGAATGTGTAGCCCATTTTGAATTCTAATGTTATTTACTACAACCCATTTAGAGTTTGTTAAAAGTACAACCCATTTCAACCAACCGTTCAAAACAGAATTCAAAAAAATTTCCCACATTTTGATGGGATCCAAAATATTTTTATCCCGAAATTTCTAGTCAGATTGAATACAATTTCAATATAAATTTGTATTATGTAAAAATCCAATGAAACATTGCGCTCGCAACAATTAATAAAATTAAAATTTTCAATATCCAAAAATGATATTTTATAAAGTAATCACGTGTTTGGTGCATTTTTTATAGTTACTGCCCAGTTTTTATAATTACATCACATTTATTATTTCTTAAAGCCCATTTTCTTGTTAAGCCTAATGCATCCCTCCTAGGAAAGATTTGTAGCCCAGCGGGGCGGAGAATAACAACTTGACCTTGCCTGGGTATTCCTAAAAAAAAGTATCACCGGGCTAGCCATTTTCAGCTTGAAAAAAATTAATATCTGGGCTGGATATCTGGCCTGGGCTAGACGGACCACAGCCTGCCCAGTTAATACCTGCAGCGATGTTTTCGTTGTTGTTCAGAGGAGAAAAATTAATATCTGGGCTAAACATCGAAAAACTTTGCAGTGCTCACACCTCAAAAACACAAATACTGCACGAGCTGCTTGGTCCCAGCTGTCGGCCGCTTCTTGTGCAATTCTCTCGTTTATTGACTACTCCCTCCTTTCCGTTTTATAAGGCTCAATTCAAAAATCTCACCAACCAAGATAGATGATGAGTGGTGGAATATTTTTTGTAGTTTGCAAAAGCACCCAATTAATGCTCTTGTTTTTCTCAAAAAATTATGTTTACGAATGGATTAATTGCAATGCATGCATGCATAAAGTGCATGCATTGGTCAGTTTTATCTTAATCATTGCATGCAATGATTTAATGCACCTTGAAGTCTGAACATGTGATGGGAAACAACCAAATTAAGCCTTATAAAATGGAAAAACTAAAATTTTGAGATAAGCCCTATAAACCGGAAAGGAGGGAGTACTACATAGGTTGACAATGGTGTGGGACTGTGATGTCAGGAAACCAGGAGAAAGCAAAATAAATTATAGTTATATATATATGATAGATCTATTATGATAACACCCTTAAGACTCTTATTCTAATAACAAAAACTGCTTGTTCTGATAACACCTCTCTCCGCACCGTCCCGCGGACCGAACCACCCCACTGTCACTAACCAAACCACAACAAAGCCCACCCCAGCTCCCACACGACACCCACCTCCCTCTTCCCCCAATCCAAACCCCCACCTCCCTCCACCTTCTACCGGCGCCGCCGCCACCAGAGCACCACCTCACCTTCTTCCACCTTTGCCCCGCCTCGCCCCCACCTTCCTCCACTGCGCCCACCCCGGCAAGCCCCGCCGTGCCACGGCTC
>NC_057797.1:483353534-483363961 GCF_018294505.1 Triticum aestivum
TCCCCATGGCGCCCACCCTCCCGACCGGCCAGTGCTATGCTGGATGGCCGGCGACGCCCTCCCTTCCCTCCTGATCCGCCTGCGCTGCGCTAGATCTGGGCACCATCTTCACCCATCGCGCCGCCCCTGGCCGGTGATGGAGCAAGCGGCTCCACTTTGGTATAGGCTCCGGCGCCGCCCTTCCCCGACCGCATCAAGCTGCTGGTGCTGCCTGTCATCTTCTTCGGGCTTGCCTCCCATGGCCTTCCCCATGTGCTATGTCTCCTCGCAGGCGGCCGAGCCCACCACTGCTCCGTGGCCCCTCTTTGGTTCTCCTCCTGCTAGCAAGCCGGCTCAGGAAGCACGCTCCAGCCATGGTGAGCCTCCCGCGTGTGCCTGTGCAGTGCACGGTCCCTCGAGGTGCAGTGCGGCGGGTGTGCGTGCAGCCTAGCTCAAAGCAAAAGTGCAGTAATGGGGATGGAAGCTCAGGTGGAGGTGCACAATAAGCTCGATGTCGCTGACGGCCTCCCTCTGTCCATGCGCATGTGATGCAGTGTGGAACCAAGCCCAGCTCTTCACCGACCCCCCTTCATCATATTCCGGTGAGGTGCCAGCCCATGCATGATATGCAGTACTGACGGCGACGCCGTGCAGTTCGCCCTGTGAATCCTGTCCAGGTTTGGTGCTGTTTAGAAGCATTTCTACTGCTTTCAGAAAAAAATGATGAGTTGTTTTCGATGCAGTGCAGTTCAAACGCTCATTGAGGACTTGGAGCTCGCCCGCGAGTGTCTCGTGGTCCGCCCAGCTCGGGCGTGCAGTCCACTATTGGTTCCTCCACCGCTGCAAGTCATCCACCTGTTGCGCCGTCCTCCACGGTACAGTACACACGGCCAGAGTATGCCACAGCCCACAACTCCAGCAGGGGTAAAAGAGTGTTTGCAGGATTGGCACATGTACTTCCGGCAAGGCGGCAGCGCATCCATGCAAGTTTTTTCTTCCGTGTCTTTGTATAGCTCGGCGGTGTGGCAGTGTGCACCTCCAGCGGTTCATCTCATCTGTGTGTGTGCGGTCCGGCATTGGTCATCTATGTTGCCGTGATTTGGTCGCTGTCGACTATGTATGGATGTACATCGCGGTCAAGCGATGTGTGCGGTTTGGCCTCACGAGTGTTGCCATTCGGCAACCGCGACGATGCAATTTCGTTCAATATGGCTGTTTGGTTTGTGCTATTCGCCGGGTCTTGCTATTTTTTTATTCTATCTGATTGATGGCTTGTTATGTAGAACTTGCAAAGTTTGTTTCGTAATTGTTGGAAAACTCAATATAGTTCTTCTCCCAAGTGACGTGGTTCGTTGTAAGAATTGAAAAGGAGAAAGGATTGTGTGACAAAAAAATGTTTGACTAATGATGCAACTCATTATATATGGTTTAGTGATTCTCTACATAAAAGAAAAACGATAAGGAAGCTCATTCTTGGTAGTGTCGCGGTTCATTTACGCCTGCCTTATTTAATTCACTGAATTCTTATTAGAAGCATCTGAAAAGAAGCTCGCTTTCTTATTAGATGTAGCCCACTTGCTTAGTCCCTACGGTCCACTCTGCTCGGTCTATGCACGTAAAAAAATTGAGTTTGTAAAAAACTCAAGCGGTTCACTTTTGGTGGTGTCGCAGCCCGTTTACGGTAGTCTTGAGGTTCACTTTTCATAGGATTGCGGTTCACCAACGCTTGACATGAAGTGCACTCCACTTCGTTTGGGAAAATTTACGTCCCACAAAAAAGAAATCATGCAGTGCACTTGTGTGTCCGATGAAGTGCGGGTTTTAGTCTAAAGAAGTGCACTCCACCTCGTTTGGGAAAATTTACGTCCCACAAAAAATAAATCATGCAGTGCATTTGTCTGTCCAATGAAGTGTTGTTTTTAGTCTAAATAAGTGTGGTTTACTGTCTGATGCAGTACGGCCCGTTTACGGTAGTCTCGAGGTTCACTTTTCATAGTCTTGCAGTTCACCAACACTCGACATGAAGTGCACTCCACCTCATTTAGGAAAATTTACGAACGACAAAAAAGTAATGTGCTTCACTTATTGATAGTGTTGTGGTTCATTTACACCCGATGTGAAGTGCATTCTACTTTCTCGTCCTTGAAAAAAATTTACATTTAAATAAAATAAACCATGCAGTTCTCTAACACGTCTGATGCAGTGCGGTCTTTCATCCAATGCAGTGCGGTTTTCAGTCGGATGAAGTACCCACGTCGATTTGGGTGTCGCGAAAAACAGTGTCCGCATTTCGGTAAATTTAAAACTGCTCTGAAACCGTAAGGAATTAGAGAGAGTGTTCTACATGAAAAAGTTGCGTCTCGTCGATATCTTTCCAACGGCATATCATTTGAATCATTTCGACAACCGGTTTGTAAAAATTTCACGAAAAACTGCCGCTATAACTCGTCGTCCATCGCACGATTTTTAAAATTAACTTAAAACCGTAAGGAATCTCAAAAACATTTCAACATATGAAAGTTGCGCCTCGTCCATAGATTTTCAACAGTATATCACACGCCTCGTTTGGACAAACGGTTAAAAAACTGGAGCGAAAACAGTACCGAAAATTTTAAATTTTTTGAAAAACAGAATTCTGCGATTTAGTAATTTTGAAACTGCTCTTAAACCGTAATGAATTAGAGAAAATAATAGTTATGAAAAAGATGCGCCTCGATGATATCTATCCAACCGTGTATCATTTGCTTCATTCCAATGAGCGGTTTAGAAAAAACGCGAAAAAATGCTCGCTGCCACTCGGCATGGGCCGCACCATTTTCAAAACTGCTCTTAAACCGTGAGGAATTTTGAAAAGTATTCAACATGGCGAAGTTGCGCCTAATCCATAGCTTTCCAACGATATATCATATGCCTCATTCCGATAAACGGTTAAAAAACTAGAGCAAAAACAGTACCCAAACAACACTGCGTATAGTTTTTTACGGCACGAAGTTCACTAGTCTGCGTAGTGCAGTGCTCTTGCTAAAGAAAGTGCAGTGCCCTCGCATTGAGCATGCAGTGCGGAAGTGTTATCAGAATAGACCGGCACTTGCGTACGTGAGGCTATGGACCTGGTGGGTCCCCATTATCATCCTCTCCAAGTAAAGTCATCTCTTCGCCGGCGCGCGCTTTCCACCTGAAACAGTCAGCGCCGCCCGCCCCGCTTCCCGGTGCAGGCGATTGCTCCGCCTTCAAACGACACAAGTGTCGTCCGTCTGTCCATCTGCCGCCCACATTAATGATACGCGGCTGCTGAGGCGGCTACTCCGGCGCCACACGTCCGTCCCTCCGCCCGCCCACCATTGTTATATAAACTGCTGCGCTGGCCATAGCCGTAGTCATCCGCATCCGTTCCCTTTCTCCTGTCCACAGGCAGCCGTTGCCGCCGACCGGCTGGCCGACAGGCAGCCGGAGAACGACGACGTCCCAATGGAGAACATGGTAGTCGATGATCCGGCGCCAACCCCCTCCTCCGCGCCATCCTCGCCGGTGCATTGCACCATGACCATCGGTGATGCCTGTGCCCAATATATGGATAGGGTGAGGCAGATGCGTGAGGAGTAGTTTAGGGAGGCGCAGGCCGACGCCGCCTACAACCACCATCTCCTCCAGGAGCACCTGCAGGTGGAGGAGCAGATCGTCGCGGAGCGGGCGGAGTAGGAGGCGCTGCTCGACTCGTACCGCTCCGCCCGCAAGGGCCGCCTCGAGCGCTGGCGGTACCGCATGTAGGTGGCAGAGGCTGCGACCGCATACAAAGAGGCTAGCAAAGAGGGGCGATGAAGCGGGTGAGGCACTGTTTGGCGAGACCGAGGACGAGGCAGAGGACAATGCCGGCTCCGACGAGTCCCCGCTCCACTGGCGTCGACGAGGCCCTGCTCCGTCGAGGCCCCGCGGCGCCAACAACGAGGCAGAGGACACTGCCGGCTCCGCCGAGGCCTCGCCCCGCCAACAATGAGGCAGAGGACATCGTCGGCTCAGTCGAGGCCCCACCCTGCCGGCAACGAGACAGAGGACATCGCCGGCTTTGTTGAGGCCCCGCTCCTCTACCAACGAGGCCGCGCCACACAGAAAACAAGGAAGAGTAGAACACGGTAGGTCGCCGCCGCTCGGGTCCAAGTAAGGCCACCGCTACTATCCTCCGGTTGAAGCCAAGCTAGGCGGGTTGACCATTGACGACCGGTTAGCTTCTTGGCGGCGACGTGGAGTCGGAGAACTGCGCTGGAGAAGAACACTGCTTCTACTTAACTGCTGGTGCAGTTGGCTGACTGACACGTGGGCCCAACAGGCCACATGTTAGTTACGAAACTGCACCTGTAGTTAAGTCACTGAAGCTTCTATTCGGCTCAGCGGGACACAGGTGGGTAGCTTCGGTTAATTAATTATACCTCCAACGCACCCCTTTTTAGTTGAAGAATGTATGAAATGTAATGAAATCCGGCATGTTTATATGAAATCCGACCATGTATGAATGAATTTATTTCGATTAGTTCGAATTCCTGTATCACTGGCATTGGATGAACATGCAAAACAATACATACTAGCATTATTCCCAGGGTGATCGCCTTGTTTGCAGCAGTTTCACATGTAATCCCTCCGATCCTTTCTAGTCCGCATACAAGTTTTGTCTGCAGTCAAAGTATCTCTACTTTGACCAATCTTATACAAAAAATTATGCACTTCCACAATGTGCAAAGTAAAAAGGAACAAAAGGAGTACAAAGAGTTTGAGCAGCTTTTTAGCGTTTCTGTAAATTGCAATCAAACACACATGCCTGGCAATTCATAGAGAACATTCAAAACAATTGATGATTATGCATCTCAGCGACTCACATGTCAGAGGCAATGTTTACTTCACAACTAAAGAATAAAGAAAAAATTGATCGACGCTGCTGACAGCAAAGGGAGTCCCATTCAAAAATATCAAACGCATGTCTTGCTAAAATCAATGAGCAAAATTTGACAAGGTTGTCCCATTCCAAAATATCAAATGCCTACGATTATGGAATGGCCGGCAGGGTTTGCCATCAGTTCAGACATTGACATGGCACCTCGTGCTAAATAAACCAGCTGTTCTTTGTGTGCAGTTCCACCAAAATCAACCAAATTCACGCGTAGCTTGTATGATTTCTCCCTTATATGTTGCAACGCCTTGAACTTATCGACACGTCATTTCTTGTGGTGGAAATGAATGATTCCATGTATTCATGAACATTTTGTGCAGTTCCCATTGAAATCTAGCTGAGCACCCCTGTTTGCACAAATATAAAAATGATTAGTATAAAGCAAATTGTACTATGAATTGACAGTTTCAACAGGCACATACATGGTCCGTGTAGAGCACACTTTTAGAAAAATGGAACTCACCAGAAAGAATCCTAGAATAACATTGTACTCGCGCATCACAACAAAAAAAGGAGATTTGTCAGTCCTTCTAAGCTGAAGTAAGTTTGGTGTTTTGGGGAGTAATGTAACCACCCTTCAACTGCTCCTTCTGATGAGAAGATAGACAGGGCTTCTTCATCCTGGCATAATCAGAACTAGTCACTTCACGTACTCCATATTCTTCTTCAGAGGAAGATGATCCTGTTGTGCAAAGACAAGAGGACTACTAAATGCTAGCATCCCTGTTTGCTCTAAAAAGGAAAGGAAATATTTAAAATAGCACAGATGAAGCACTTCTCAAGGACAATACCACTTTTTCATGATAGTATCTAAACAGTAGCACAACACCAATAGAGATGACAAAGCTCAATCATATGGATGAAATCAGTGGGCGAGTACCAACCTTTGTCAGAAGGCTTATTGTGTAGAGCATACAGATGAAGCACTTCTCCGGAACCATCTGTTGTTATCGATGATGGTGGCCATGCTTACTATATACTCCTCAATTAGTTTAATGTTTCCAACATCTTCTTGTGCAGTTCCACTAAAATATATGGTATCTTCAAAGAAGATCCCTGTTTGCACAAGTAGAGATAATTGCATATTACATTAAGAGTGGCATCAAATCAGTGGCAAAACAATTGCTCGTTCCAGCCATAGCAATAAATTAAGATGCAAAACTATATCATTACTTGTGTCATCACAGTTCCAGTGCTTCGTTACAGCACCGGGAGTTGATTTTTGTTTTTCTTCTGCTTGTTCTTCCCCTTCATCACTTGGTTCAATAACAGACAAGCTTTGCCTTCAATGTAAGATTTGGCATGTCAATTAGTGAGCACATGTATAGTACTAAACTTAATTTTCTGATGAAAGTGGCAAAATAGAGGCCAGCAGTTATGAAATATCCTTATCTGACCTCAATGTGATATAACGGTGCACATACAGATTGGAAGTCTTGTCTCCATTTGTGCAGTTCACTAAAATCAAGCAACATTATCGTACAAGTAGCACAATATATGAAAGCACACTACAGAATCATGTGAAAGAAGGCTAGTACTGACCTCTCATGATGCGGAATTCAAACAACTCACAAGAAGAAGATCTGAACCAAATTCGCCTTAACGGATAGGAAGTAAGATCTCCTCTTATGCAGTTCCACTAAGATCAAGCAATCAAGCAACGTTGTCGGTGTGAAATTTTGGTTGAACTGCACAAAACACTCTTAAAACAAAAGTGTTTTGTGCAGTGCAACAAAAGGTCACAATGGCAACAAGGTGAAGTAGATAACCCTGTTTACACAGAGGTGCAAAGGAAACAATTAGTGGTCAATAACGATGGATGACACAGAAGCCAACAAAAAGAAGCATCTACCTTATCTAAATGGGAAAGAAAGCAAGACAGTAGCATTTCTCAAATGGTGGCATTGATTAATATTAACATAGAGATTATATTAACAATAAAATTCATTAAACATGTAATTTGCTTTTAACTGTGGCATTGCATCACTTTTCCAGCGGCATTATTAGAGGGTGTTTGTTTACAGGGACATTTTGGTGTAGGGACTAAAAAACTCCATGTCAGTCCCATCTAAACCAAACAGGAGGGACTTTTAGGGACTAAAATTGGGCATTTGGGACTAAAGAAAGAAGACCCCGAGGGAGTATTTTTGGGACTTTTTCCAATAGTTGCCCCTGCCACGCATCGCACCTTGTCTCTATTAGTTCATTACTAGGGGTAACATGGTCTTTTAACATGTCATTTAATAACCTCTAGTCCATGTTTAGTCCCTGGAACCAAGCAAGTAGGGACTAGGGAGTTTTTAACCAATAAGGGCCTTAGATTAACAACAACTAATGAGTTGCACGGGACAATGGACGCACCAGCACCATGTGCATCTACCGATGTACTGTGGTCATGCACAGTCTGTTGCAACAAAGAACAAACAACCAAGGAGCATATTTGTGCTGGTCCTAGTTTTGTTATCTTTAGACACCTTTCCCTATGTGAGCGCAACAAATCTAGTCCTGCTCAAACTCTACAGCCTTGTCCCTTCCTTTCCTTTTTGAACTAGTAATTTTGCCCCTTCCTTTCCTCTTTGAACCACGTCCTAGATTTATGCGATACAACTTTCCTCACTACTTTCCCCCATTCCTTTCCTCTTTGAACCACATCCTAGATTCATGTTATACAACTTTCCCCCTTCATTTCCTTTTTGAACCACGTCCTAGATTCATGCTATATACAACATTTCCCACTACTCCCCCCCACTCCTTTCCTCTTTGAACCACGTCCTAGATTCATGGTATACATGCAGCTAGAGCAATGCATGTGGAGTAAGTAAATTATACCTTAAGGTTCTTGGGGCGTGGTTCGGTGGGCGACGGGACGGCGGTGAAGAAGAAGGGGTCGGAGGCCCTCCCGTGCCGGTAGTCCCTCACCGACGGCGACAACGTTAAGCCTCCTTCCCTTCCTGGCGGACAGATCCTGCCGGCTCTTTAAGCAGCAGTGGGGGGAGAGAGAGGCCAACGAAGTCTTCTTTAGATCTGGAGAGGGCGAGAGAGTGTGAAGAGAGCAACTACAAGCGCTGAGGCTCCAGCGGGAGAGGGCAAGAGAGTGTGAAAAGAGCAACTACAAGCGCTGAGGCTCCAGCGTGTACATATATACTGGAGAGAGAGAGTGAAGCGTGCAAACCCTAGAAAACATTTTGACCAGTCAAAGAATCCTCCTGGCACAAATTATGCTCAAGTGCAGTTATCGAACCCGAGACCTCAAGTTTGATGAGCGAACAGGCTAACCAGCTACACAACCCTCCCGTTATGTTCAACGAGAGGGAAATAACCTTTTATACATTCCTGCATTCGTGTGACAAGCATGCCGTGTTTTGTGTGTGTGTGTGGGAGTCACTGGGATTTCAATCATAATCGTGTCATGTGGCTTTGGTGGTAAGATTATCCATAGTGGTGCAGAAATAATGCAGCCTTAGTCACCTTACCTCTCTCCACGTAGTACGTTGGGTCCCACCAGTCAGAGGGTGAAACAAACAAATTAATAAGAAAAAATAAAAGTGCCAATGGTGTTTCTTACCTCACACATCTCGCTACTGCTCGGGAACATTGTCCAATTAATCCCTCTGTTCGCTCACGTACTATTTTAAGTGAATCCTTATTATAACATGCACACAAATTTTGGGCACTTGTATTCGACTTAAGTCAGTGTGCCACCGTATCTCGTATACTTACTACTCCCTCCGTCTAGGTGTAATAATTCATGTTAGAAGGTGCAACGGGACCAAGGTGCGTGCGTGTGTGTGTGTTTAACAACATGTGTGTGTTAGAGAGAGCGATAGATCGACCTACTCCTACAGAGCGATGTTGTGTAGTGTACAATTTTAGCCGCGAGAGTCGGTGCATCCTCTCGTTTCCGGGCATGTATGGTAGGGACATGCGGACAGCTGCCACGCCCGCTCCTGACCAGCTTGGCCCACCCAAAGCCCCTCCATCGCCCGCGCGCGCTTCCCGCCTGAAACGGTCAGCGCCGCTCCAAAGAATCGGTGCCACATTCATGCCCGGGCAGAGCGGATGCGACCTCTCACTGGCGCAAGAGTGATGGTTGCTTCGTTCGTCCAACTTACTGCTGGGTCTATGTGATTTGACGACTCATTGGTCTTTATTACTGAGGTGGTAGGACTGTTGGATGTCCCACGCTTTCGGCGAAAGGAGGTACTACTACTAGATTACAATTTTCTCCATTCTTAAAGTGGAGGCGTGCAAGAGCACTGAAAACACGCAGGCTCAGTGATTACATGGCCCACCTCACAGTATCACCGTGCGACACCTAGCTGCATGACAAATGTGGTAGACAAACTAAATAAACTCCCATCATCATTTAGATCATCCCACGTAAGGAAAAAAGATCAACCAACTCCTACTGCATAATGGGATTATATTTTTCTTTTTGACATGTTAATGGGACTTAAAAGCTCACTTACATGCATGCTACCGGTGCATGCTTGCATGCAGACATGTTATTGTGATTTAAAACCCACTCACATACATGTGCCACGGTATTTCTGCATGCTTGCATGTGGCTTAGTGCGGAGCCTCTCAATGTCTAAATCAGACAACTATTATGGACTAATTTACTTCATCTAACGGCTACATCAATTTTGATGATGTGGCTCAAGGAGAGGATAGAGAATTCCTAGTAGTGGGGGCTAGCTATAACTAGTAGATAAGTCTTTGTGGAGATTCCACTACATACGGAACAAAATGAATGAATCTACACTTAAAATTCATCTATATACATCCGCATGTGGTTCATGGTGAAATCTCTGCAAAGACTTATATTTAGGAATGGGGTAGACGGCGTACTAAGCAAGCTTCTCCTCGTTCTGCGAGTTGACGCGACACATCAAAAGTACTCCAGTGTATAGAGCCTTGCCTCTAAGGTAGGCCCCACATGGTTTGCCTCTTTTTTTAACATAACACGTCAAGTCACAATTTTTTTGTTCACCCGTGGTAGACGATCCTCCCTCCACCAAGTGGACAACCAGTACACGTGCCAAATTACCACGTGGGCTGCCTTTTTCGTACAGAAATGAGCTCCATCGTGTACCCGCGCGGGTGTGGTTGGGAAATAGACGGGAGTACGTGCGCCGTGCATGCACCTCTTGTCTTCGTGCATGTCCCCCACCTACGTGGGTGTGTGTGAGAGATACAAACCACGTTCGTGAGTTTTTTTTGTTTTGGGGTGGGGTGGGGTGGGAGATTGATTTCGTGAATTATTTGTGGGAATATGTGTCGATGACATCTCAAACAAAATTTTGCATGCAATTTGTGTGAAATGGAGGCCTATCCATATCATACATAGAGGGTCGGGCAATCCACGAGAAGAGAGGGAGGGGTCATAGCTATCGATAGAGTCGAGAGGATCAAGTGGGTGGGTGCGAGATCGATGAAGAGAGACATAGAAATTGTGTATGTGTGCAAGTCAAAGATAGAGGGCACATGTCAAGTTTGTGTGTGGAAG
>NC_057797.1:483364240-483366851 GCF_018294505.1 Triticum aestivum
GGAGAGAGAGAGGGAGGGAGAGGGAGGGAGAGGGGTAGAGTGTTGGATGGGTGATGTAGTTGCTTCTCGAAGATGGTGAGAGAGGCCTACTAGACAAACTGAGGGTGGAACTGCAATGCTATCAATAAGAGTGGGGATGTGTTTCTGTGTGTGCCTGTGCGTGATAGATCTATCGGGACGCATCCATGGATGATTAAGGGGAACCATGTGTTTGGTAAGCAAACCTAACTAGATCGGTAGATCAATTGTTGTTTGTCGGAGGAAGGGAGAGACACAACTAATGAGGTAGATCGATTGACCTGTGGGTAAAAACGAGTTATAAGGACCTAGCTAGCTATATGTATAGCAAGAGATCGGTCGGTGTACGTCCATTTGTTAGAGGCAAATAAGGCCCAGCGAGACGGATAGACAGAGAGAATGGAGCTAGGGGGTGGTGCGAGAGGCCCAACTACAAGCTAGATAGGGGGAGGAGTGTGCGGTTGTGAGATCAATGAAAAGAGGGGCGAGAGTTTACACATGTGTCTGACCGTATGAGAGACACGAGGCAAGGACACATAAAGGAGGAGAATGAAGGTGTGTGTGTATGTTGTAGGCAGGCATCGCTGTAGAGGTTTATCAATCGCTGTGTGTCGGAAAGGAGTTGTGGAGACTCTAGGAGAACGACCTAAAAAAATTAATGTGCCCGGTGTATAGAATGCCGAGGGAGGGGTAGGGTGAGGAGGGCGTGTGCATGCACGAGAGAAAGTTAGTGGTTGCTACAAAGGTTAGAGGATTGTGTGGGTGTAAGAGACTAACAAAGATCATAATTTGATATGAAAGCGGATTCATATATTTGAATAGGAGATCATAGTGTTTTAAACATTGCATGCATGAATATAGTGGTGATACACGTGCTGTGCACATGTTATACCATAATGTGATAATGCATGGCGTTTGCAACTCACAGCTAAATGCCGAACAATCTAAACCATACTATACATCAAACAATCTCACATTTTATTTGAATTTGTGATAATGTGTGGCATTTGCAGCTTACAACTAAATATCGAACAATCTAAAGAATACTATATATCGAACATTCTCACATTTTATTTGAATTTGTGGTAATGTGTGGTGTTTGCAACTCACATCTAAATACTTGTAGGCGTAGGGGGAAGGGCACCATACATAATGTGATAAACACATTTTACATATGAGACATGGTTTAAATTATGAAGATCTAGCTAGAGCTAGAAATGTAATTGATTTGAAATCAAAATAAAGTGGATTCAAAAAATCTAGTTCGAGTTCATATAGTACACATAGTTCATATGTAACTCGAGACTAATCATGTGCTGTGCTGTGAAGATAATACACAAATGATGGTTTAACTTGACAATAATGATGATCGTAGATCTTATTAAAACAGAGAAACGAATTCAAATGCTTTGACTTCACAACAATCATTACTGTAGATCTTATTCAAATAGAGAAACGAATTCAAATTTAGTTCATATTGAAGCGGTAGTATATACGTTTTGAATGCACTAAAACGTTCATTTGAGTAGTAGGTTGCATGCATTATACACATAGCGAAATATTTTAATTGAGCATAATATGAATTCAAAGTTTTGAATGACATTTGTAGTGCGCAGTGATTTGGTACAGTACACTTTCGGCTTGTCAGGAAATTTCAACCCGCGCCTTGTTAGCCCGAAATATTTAAGATATATCTTTGTCTCATTGTGCTCCGACAACTCCCTCCATCTCAACCCGCGCCTTGCTATTCCGAAATTACGACGCGCGCAAAACTCCCACCTCTTGTGAAATCCCGACACACAAAATGCCCGTGGTACCCCTGAACCGAAAGAACCGCCTCAAATCGGTGGGGGTAGTTTTGTAACTTAACCCACATTTCGGACAAGCGCTTCTCTAAGCCATGGTTCCCAACTGCCATCCCATCCTCCCACCCATTCGTACACTGAGGCCACGAAAACCCGCGACGAACCCCCACACCCTACTCCGTCCGCCAGCCGGCCAGAGCCTTGTCCCCGACGATGTCGTCCACAGCAACACCTCGACGTCCCTCATCGATCGTACCGGACGAGGATCCGTCGTCGATCTCATCGTCCCGCCGGTTTAGCCACCCCATCCTCCACCTCCAAGGAGCTGCCCTAATGTTCCCCTCGTCTTTCGCGCCACCTCCATTCCCACACTGCTGTCTTCACCTGCACCACCAGAAGAGCATCATCATCACCGTTTCCTCGGATGAAGCTGTGGCCTAATCGGTGCCACCAAACAGGTTGTACACTAATCGCCGCATTTTCTTCTTGATTCGATCTCACAGTGCTGCCGGCGCTCTGTCCCGAGCCAACACGGCGTGGCTCCATCCACGGCGGCGTCGCCGACCACTTTCTCCACGACATCGGTCCCTCGACGGCGACGTCCACATCAGTAGGAGCTGCTGCTGCTTTAGCTCTCGCTCGCGCTGCTGCTTTGCTCTTGCTCTCGGTCCCCTACCTGGTCTACTCTTGCTATTGCTCTTGCTCGCGTTGTTGCTCTCGCTCTTGCTCTTGCTTGCGATGCTGCTCCAATTTAGCTACACTTCAGTCGACTGAATCGACTTTTGGGT